>NC_044500.1:41234557-41264557 GCF_902362185.1 Chanos chanos
TTTAAGCTGGGATCTGTCATTACGTTTTCATATCTGGCACACAGTAGGCCATTCATAGGGGGTGGAGGGGGGAGACCATCCCCCTCGTTAGCAAAACGACCAAAATGCATCGCCTTAGTTAACCTGCCATCCCCCTATTTACTCTATAGAGTAGCATCAGTGATCATTGGGCCACCCCTCCCACCCCTCATTGGCCCTCCTCCCGGTTAAAAAATATCAGATTGCCTACTGGTAGCACAGAAATGTTCGCAAATCTGTGAAAAGAAAAAGTGCTTTCAGCTTTAAAAAACAAACCACACAATATCATCCAAATAAATGACTTGAGCAAATATTTGAAAATTGAAAAATACGGCAGAAAGCTGCTAATTTCCAAAAAGGAAGGAGGAGTTTTACTACGGGCAGCGGTGGCTTTGAGTATTGGAGTGGTGCTGCTTTAAAACTCTGGAGGGAAAAAAAAAAACAATTCACTTTTGATTATATACCACATAATTCATTATTGCTGACTTCATTTCGATTTAGAATGTACTGGTCTATTTTTTTTTTGTTTGTTTACCAATTCTTTAGGGATTCTGTGCAAATGTTCATGGCTAATCTGATTAGCCAATATGTGTCACGTTTATTTGAATTAAAATGTTAATTTTATGCAGATTTACTGAATGGATGGCATCATCAATCCAACCGCATAATCGTCGCACATGCCTGCTAATCACTACAATTGTCTGTGCATTCCTTTTTTTTTTCACATTTTGCAAAATTACATAGTGACCACACCACAGCAGGCTCTTTTTTTATCCTATGGTGAATAATTGGTTCCAATCCTCCGCCTATTCTACAGGGTTCGGATCAACCGGTTCGTTTAGCTCTGCGTTTTGTGCCTGAGATTTTGCTGAACCATACTGGGACCAGCATTTCGATCCAGTCAATTAAGCTGCAATGACATATAATGATTACTAATTTGTCGGCTCGTAATTTAGCACTATTGAAAATTAATATTACCCAACCACTCATATGTTAACTGTATAATTATTTACTCACAATGAAAGCTCTCCTTTCAACACACACTCTCAGAGACAGAAAGTGTCTATGACAGTCACACACACACACACACACACACACACACACACACACACACACACACACATACACACAGGGAGAGAGAGAGAGAGAGAGGGTGAGAGAGAAGGAGACACGTGCTCCAAAGCATATTAACACATACATGAACAAAGCTGTTTTTTATTCATTAGATTAATGAAGTACCATTTCATAACTGCATGGACAGCAGTTCTCCTTTGCAATTTATCTTTGAGATATTAATAAATCTGCAGCTTGAAAATCAAGACTCAAGTATTCACTGTCGTACAATATCCACGCTAAAAGGAGTAAGGATAACAATAGATCCATTACACAATTATCAAACACAATTATCAAAAAGAATGTTACCATGATTTTTCGGCCTTCTCGGTGAGCACGTCCTCAGTATCAAAATGCAAATAAAAATGATACAGAAATATATTAAATATTGATTTTTCCCTTCCAATGACAAGGATAAAAAATTCTCTAGGTCAATCAGAGCACTCATTCGTCCCATCTTTCGTGCGGGCCGGTGTCACCGTTTACTGTTCCACTAGTTTTCTGATGTCCTATTAAATATCTAATATCATAATTTAGCCTCATAGCCCTGTCCTCTTTATAGCGTGGTCACATTTTTACATGCAGCTCAGATTAGTTTCTATCTATTGCTCAGGGTAAAATGTGCAATCTTATGTCTCAGAGAGGGGGGAAAAAAAGAGAGGATTTTCTTGTCATTAAAATCTAACCTTTTAAAAATGAATGTGCGGATGACAAGATAAGACAAGAGCACAATACTGAGAACGTCTCCATTTTAAAAGAATCTCAAAAGAGATAGCATAATGAGGATATTGATTAAAAAAGAAATCTACGTACAACGAAACGATTGAGACTGCTTTTTTTCCTCGTCTAAAATACGCTCTTTTCTTCGTTAGGTGCATTGTAATCTTTCTGCATTGCTGGGTACCATCATCTAAAACCAGTGCAGGTGGAGAGACCCACTTTAGCACATAAACTAGAATCCAAATATTCTACTCTTAATGCACCTCTGCAATAGGCCATCCTTTACAAAAAGGGACAAAGCAATATCTATCATAGACTAACCAGTCTCATGTGGTCTCATTTTATACATTTGAGCGCTTATATGTGATGAGGAGTTAGCTAAATCAATGCCATTGCTTGCCTCACTGGTTCGGCTTTGTTATAGCATTATAATACAGAGTATTATATTGTTAAGAGGACTGGTGACCTAAACCATAGTACAGCATGTGAAACACACTTTGTACTTTTTGGCAAGACTGATGAGAATGGTAAAACACTGGGGAAATGTACAAGTCTGTCTCATCATGCAGTTAGAGTGCAGTGGAGGGAACAATTTGGTCTGTACCAGTGCAAATGAGTACACAGAGCCATGGGCATCTTCCAGGGAAAGAGCAATCACAAGTCAAGCTGCTTGTCCCATTATTCTCAGACAAAAAAAAAGAAGCTTGCTGATACACACACACACACACACACACACACACAAACACACACACACACACACACACACACACACACACGCACGCACACACACACACACACACACACACGCACACGCACACACAAAACCAAGGCAAATACGCACACGTGCAAAAACGTGCGTCCCTTACACATGCATGTGCACACTTTCCATGCAATAATAAAGCAAACCCCCTTCATTGTATGCAGCGCGAAGATGGACAGCTGGAGAATACACATCATTTAAAAGGTTAACATATTTCTGGTGGAAGAGCCCTGCGATGATAGCCAGCTCATGACAGCTACTCGTTTAGCCATTCCCGGCCTGACATTCCAGCACCTCCCTGATCAAATGGATGCCATCTGTCTGCCGCGACAGAAGGACCAAGCGAAACACAAACCAACATGCAGACAGATGCAAATGCCCGAGCCCCTAAAGCCTTCTGGGGAAAATGATGGGGCCCTGCCACCTCTCTCACATGAGGCACACCTGCAAATAATGATAGATGGTGGTCATTTTCCAGGGGAAGGGATTGATCTTCCAGATCCTTCCCTCGCCATTGTCTGGAACCAGACCACAGGTCTGGCCAGAGCCAGAATGTTTTCTCCAGACAGAAAAAACAAAAAAAAACAAAAAACAAAATAAATATGATCTCCTATTTCACCAATAAACAACATCTCAAGCTAGGCGATACCTCCTTAACATCGAGACTGACGAATAGGGATCATCTTGAAGCAGACAGTATTTCGTACACACCCAGATTACTAACGATTTCTGAGGAATATTTTTGATCCGTTCATTCATCGTTTCTGTTTATAATACATTACGGTGTATTCTCTTCAGACCGCCGGGCACTTTGCTTCATCCAATAAAGCAGAAATGTTCTTCATATGCTCCCACACTGTTTTAGTCTACGTAACATCTACATCCAGTCATGAAGCCATGTGGAAGAATGCTCATGGGAGCCCATTATTCCGACATTCACGTGGGTGGTGTCACTGTGCTTACAGTGGTGAAGGCAAGCCCTGCACAAGAGGACTGTCACTTATACTACTAAGCCTTAACCAGCACTCTTACAGGAGCTCCCCTCTTATCAGCCACTTCCCTATTACGCTGTTGGATAGCATCTGCAATCGGACATGAAGGGGCTTTCATCTCATAAGTGTAATTTAAATCTCATTCATTGATTTAGTGTTGGAGTGGTGCTCAAACTAATTCTAGCTGCACCGTAATTCTTCACAACCTCTGCTAGGAGGTGTAAGTTCAAACGCAAAGCAGATGGACCTTTTTTTCACAGCTGTAAAACAGAGAAAATGGATATTAGCGTTGCTTCTCTTTAAAATGTTAAATGCTCTTGGTTGGCATTGCAAATAGAGTTAAAGCTTTAAAAAAAATGGCGTGAGACTAGTGTTAGCGCTGTGAAGTTTCAGCATCTGTGCAAATGAATTGGTAAAAGGAGTCAAAATACTCAGCCAAAGTGCATAAACAAGGATGGGAAACTCTAAGTGCTGAAACCGACAAATTTCTTCTTGACACTTAAAGATCAAAAATCCATCAGTACAACGTGCAACACTGTGAGTGCACCTCGTTAATACGTCCCGAGCGAAGAACATATTGTCTCCATGCACTCGAACCTTCGCTGTACGGGAAATCTGTAGAACAGTGTTATTAAAAAAAGCGTGGCAACAATTTTCAGGTATGATAACTTGATGACAAAATCACACCTCTGCGTGTGACTGAAGATGAAATATTTCTTTTCTTGGAATGTCACCCTTAGGCACAGCTCTGTGCCATCCACAGCTGTTCCCTCTTCACCCGCTCTCTCAGGGCAAAGAGCCTCTGAACCACAATGTCACTGTATGTGTCAGAATGTCGCGCATAGGAGCAGTCCTGTCACGCAACACAAACACACTCACCTCTCTAATGAGAGCTCCTCCTTGCCCCCATGGAAACTCGCTGTACAACACATAACCAATTTCCACATTACAATAAACTGTCGTACCCTTTAAGTAAATACACCCACCAGCCTGCGTTTTGCTCGGATTATGCATGACATTTCTAATTTGTTGGAGGGGAGAAGTTTGAGAAATTGGGAGACCGTGATGACACTTTTTTTTTTGCCCAGTCATGTGGAGCTCAGAGATTCTAATTGCCGCGGTGGTACCGGAGGACGTCCGAACGCGGCACCGGGATGACGGGCGGAGAATAACCGCAGTGACATCGTGCGAGCACCACGCGAGCATCTTAAACAACTGCACAAAGCAGGCCCGAACATCTCGTTCCACCTAGGTTTTACGAGGGCTTTGTTTCGTTTCTGTATGAATCAGACATGCGATATGCCTATAGCCTACACTGTAATATGAGCCAGTCTAAAACATCAGTGTGTAGAATGGGTTAAGGAAGTTGTATGAGTGTTTCGGTGACATCAACTTCAATCAATGTGCTGAAAAATAACTGTAACGTAAACAATGTTGGTCAAGGATATTCATGTACTGCAAGAGTTTGAACTCACGACCTGTACATTGCTAATGATGTCATTGTTGCGTTATTAAGTATGTCATGCTACTGGATTATAAATTAGAGGATGCTGAACATAATTTGTCAAATGTAAATTTCATGAGTTAAAGAGGCTGGGCAACGCAACACAGGAGTAAATCTGATCAATATGCTTTTAAAAATTATAAATTTAAAAAAAAAATAGATCTCAACAAAGCTAAAATGTCTAAAATGGAATTTGTTAAATTTCATGCCTGCTTCCCCCCCCCCCCCCCTCTCTTCTTTTGTCCTAACAGAGAGCTGCCAAAGGGCCAAACAGTGACACACGGTTCATGAGTGAAAACAATAGAAAAATGACTGGAGACAGGCTAATGACCGGCAGGGCTCTCATACAGACACTGACAAGGCTACTGAGTCATTTAGGCTGAAAAATCAAAGCATACCACACTCCATTTCATCTCTGGAGCACATCCACGCTAACCACACCAAGCACACGAGCTACTGCTGATTAAATGTTGGATAAAACCAGTTTTGCGTCCATGTTTGGTCTAAAAAGAAGCGTGAGTCATTCCAATGTTTCAATTTTGAAGTAGTCAGTTGGTCCCTCTCTCTCTCTCTCTCTATATCTCTTTTTTTTTTTTTTTTTTTTTGCAACGCTGGAAACACTTAGCAGTAAAACAAACTCACACAATCCCTCAAGGCGTTATCATCTTTCCTTCTTACGATAAACAGACGATGAGATACTGTCTGGACATGACATATCACACTAGAAAAATTAAGCTCTTCTCCCTGATATGGAAAACCCCAAAAGACCGTTTTAAACGTTATTTCAGTCGTTCTTCATGGCCAGAAGAATCACATTAAAAGCAGAGGTTGAACATTTTAACCTCCTTCTTTTTGGATGCTTTACCCTGGAGATTAGCACAGATAAACACTCTCCCCTCAAAAACTTCAGAATCCTCAGTGAGACCTCTTAGATTCCATTTGTCTCTTTGATTCCAAGTGTAATATCTCCTTGACTACAAACACAGATACCATGTACAATAACCAAGGCAACAAGAATGCAATACAGAGACTTACAACTTCAGGCATGAAAGCTCTTTTCTCTTAAAATTTTTCTAACCTCAAGCTTGAGGAAGATCAATACCCCATAACCTGAGGCAGAAACCTGAAATACTACAGATACTAGCTAATCTCTACTTATTTGTCTTGCGCTATATGGTCAAGATATGGTTCATTTGTGAATTTATTAATAACAAGCAGCACTTTTTCGCATTCTACCCACTCAAAAATCAAGAGTTAGGGCACGTGACCAAGGCCAAAGAGCAGCAAGAAACAGAGGCTCATAGCACGGTTACAAAACACATTTCCACAACATACCCGTCCATATCTCCCTGCAGTAAAAAGCCTCTTTTGCTTATATAACTTATACTTTTGTAATTCAAATCAATCTGTTCCTAGTCATTTCCAATGTTTCAACTACTTATCGAAAGACGAGGGCGTGAGAGCTGTAGATTGTGCTAGATGTATAGGGAAGAACTCGATGACAGAGGGATAGATTCAGCACGTAGAGCAATCTTACAGATACAGATTTGATAGGATGGATTTTTCTTTGATTTTGCAAAAAAACTGTATTATAATAACCTTTATGTAATTTCTCACCTCATCCACATAGACTGTGCGTTGTGCATTGGTAAGGAACTCATAAAAAATTCACAGTTCTGAGGGCACATTGCACGAAACTGCGTAATAATTTGTCCTGAGTTATGGATTTTCACTTGGCTCACATGCTCTAAAGCGGTAAGAGTTTGCCTTGAGTTGAAAATCACATAATTTATGTACTGCACTGTCCATTTCTAGGAATACAGAATCTGCACACCCATCATGTTCTCTTTACAGTTTTGCTGCGTTTTGTCTGTGAATTACAGTGCGTTTCTAGGAGCCTGTCTGCAGGGATGGGACTTTACAGTGACTCAGACTTAATTAGCGTGTGGTGTTGGATCTAAACGGCGGTGAATGTGGTAGCATTAGTCCCGAGGTGAAGGACTCTCTTACATGACTCTGACTACTTCAGGGGGGAGCTTGGTTGGATGACAAGTCTCTGAATAAACATGCTGTTACAGGGAGAGGTTCGCCGCTTGGAAAGATTATCAGACCACAGCTGAAGATAAGCAGCAGAATATAAGCCTGTTCTATCTTATTGCTCTTTTCAAAAAAAAAAAAAAAAAAAATATATATATATATATATATATATATATATTTATATATATATTGAAAGTACACACTGTGATACGTGTGCCGAAAGACAGCCCTTCTTAGTAAATACTAATAATCTTCCCATCTCGCTTTTGCTGAATTGAATTTGTTCAATAAGCCTGGTAGGATTACGAAAATCTCTTTCTGGCATCATGATATTATCTGAAAATATTTCCATTATTTAAGGTAAACCCAGGAAACAAAATGATCATATTTCCTCTTCTATAAACGACGGCAAAAATGTCACAAAATGAAAAAAAGGGTAACAAATATCCTGCAGTTGTGAAATTGCTACATCGCCCTGGTGCGCTTTCGACTAAGCAATATGAACAGTATGCAAACGCATTCAATACTCCGCGTTCGCCAATCGGAAACATCAATAAAGCCCCCTCCAAGAAGTGCCGCGTGTGAATCAGCAGTTCTGATTTGTACAAAATAAATGTATGAAGCTCATATACGGAGACAATTCAACGGCAACCCGTCCATCCCCTTACTGCCATAAAAAAGCACTGTAATAGGATTCTTCAGCTTTTCCAGTGACTGCTTCCACTATCACATAGACATTTAAGTGCACTAATCCATGACAAATTGTCTCATCTGATCCATGACAAATCGTCTGAGGGCCTGATAGAGATGAGGAAATTGAGAAAAAGAAAAAGAGAGAAAGAAGAGAGAGAGAGAGAGAGAGGGACAGGGAGAGAGACGGAGAAAGGGGAAGAAAGAGAGAGAGAGAGAAAGAAAAGGATGTTTGCAGTGGGCTGAGAGAATTTTGTCAAGAACAGGACAGATCGTGCTGTTTTTGCTCTCTACTAAAAAGGTTCCTTTCACTATTTCAAGGGCCATGACGCAGAATAGGCACTGATTTCACCAATAATCTCCCTTCTACAGCTTGCGATTTCTACAGCAATTATAACCAAATACACAACCAGATTAAAGGCTTCGAGCTTCCACAATGTCTCAAACAGAGAGAAACAGTACGCCACTGTGGTTGAAAATAAACGTTTCTAATTACATTCGTGCCATGCTTTTGTTTGATTTTCATCACCTAGCAATTACATTAAGCCTGAAAAATACTTTTCTTGGATATTAAAGGGCTGTGGAGACCTTTTTGAACCGAGAAGACTGCCCTGATTTTCCATGTGTCCCTCCATCTCATTTGAGACATAAATAAATAGATTAAAAAAAAAGAAGAGTATGTGGTAATACCAGGCTGCCGTTAGTGTGTCCTGGTGGTAATGACTTGTTTGTCCCTGTGTAGAGAGGTAACGGCAAACTGAGAGACTGTGTGATTCATCATTGCCACCTTGATCAAACGACTCTGTATCGTAATCCTTTTTACATAAAACCTCTAATGAAGACACCATCCACTCCAGTGAGCAGAATTTAATTGAATTTAGATTCTGTCATCAATTCCACCACTAATCAGTTCCTGCAATTAAAAATGAGCATAAAATTAATGTGTTTATTGCGTAGCCATATACATGACTGTAAACATACACAAACACATAAATGCATAGAAACAAGACACAACACAAGCACAGACACAGACAGACAGACAGACATACAGACACACACACAATACAGACAGACATGCATGCACGCACATACACACACACACACACACTTCTAGACAGTTATATATTGTGGTAATGTCATACTGAAAATGAACACCGACTATTGGCTGCCACATGGCGTTAATTGCTAAATATAGAGTATGATAGAGTGTTGACTGTTCATGTTGACTGTGTCCAAGTAAAGGATATTTCTTCAAGTGCAATTTTACACATTGCTTTACACATCACATTGAATTATCACCTTTAATTCCCAGACTCACATTAAAATAAGAACCATAAGAAACATTTATTGTATAGTATATACAATAAATAGTATATTTATTGCATACTAAAAGCAAGGCAGTGATGAGATGACTCTTGTGTGCCAGGACAGAAACTAGTGCATAATGTACATCACACAGCCTTGGAACCTGTGCCAAAAATTATACTATTTGACATTCATGTTCCAGGGCCACTAGTTAATAACTGACACCACATTAATGACTGAAAAGTAATCCTACACTATATAGTACGACAAGGGCACCAAATGGACAATAATAATACATCATCTGAAACTGTCTACATTGAAGGGAATGTCAAATTGAGTATGTAAACATAAATATTTATATGCAGGTAAAAGTCTAAAATATAAGTGTAAACCCTCAATATACAGATAAAGCTGAATTTATATAAAAACCAATCCAAATATATAAACAAAACAGGCACAAAGGGTGCAAGAGAGAGATTATACTTACAGCTGAGAGTTATATGAAAAACTGTAATAACACTGATATTATCCTTAATGTTTCTTGATGTTCTCTCTGAAACATTGAGATTAATTTGTCTATAGCAAGAACGCTGAATAAAATCATCTTGTTCTGTAAAACAATTCCATAACTCAATCTGTCATTCCAAACACTAAATAAATGTATCCACAATCTTTATAGAAGTGAAAGTAATGTAAAATTGCTTTAAGTGGCCATTAAGACCACACGTTTCCCGGAAATCTGCTCACCGAAACACACTTCATTTTTATATTACGTTCTACATTTATCCAACAGTATTTATGTTTATATGCCCAGAGTTATATCCAATTGGCAGTTATGACTCATTTGATTATAAAGCATTGATTTAATGTCTTTTTTTTTATATTCAAATGCAACACACACGCACACAGAAGCAGACAAAACAATTTTGCTATTGGCTCAAGGATGCAGACAAGTGGGCCATCTGTGCTGTAATTCTGTTCTCCTCTAGATATTCATCCACTGTCATTCTTATCAGTAACCCTATCTCTAACCTACCACCTGACTACTGCTGTAGGGCTGACGACAAGAACCTCGCTTCGCCTCTACTCAGACTGATAATGAGAAACACAACGAACCAACAATACATGTATATTTCCAGATTCCGACACTTTTTTTTATTATTATTGAGACAGATGCAGCTGTTGAAGTCTCAGGCTAAAGCCACCCTTGTCAAGACAGCATTCTTACGGCGTTTGATGAGTCAAGCGACCTTGAAAAGTCACAAATCCACGAGCCATTTCATCCCTACTGAGATTCCCCTGTGCAAACTATGTTTTTATGCCTGGTGAGCAGCACAAAAACACATGTTAATGGAGCTTTGACCATATTATTCAGTGCTGGAAGTTGGGCACAAGCAAGACAATTGCAATGAAGGAATTTGATATGAAGGAAAAACATCATTTTTTTTTTTCTTTTAACATCGTGAGACTTCACAGGTGCTGTTATTTATATATGTATATAGACTATCATGTAATTCTACAAGGTTAGATTTTTGTTTTAGCAGTGAGAAGTATTTTTTTTTTTTTTTTTTTTTAAAGTCTGCAAAAATATACTGCCAAGAATCCAAACGCCACCAGATGTTGCCTTGAAGCGAAAGCAGAGGATTTTTGCAATTTTTTTTTTTTAATTTAATTATTTATTTTTGTAACTTCTTGTAAAATCACCTGCATGTTTACTTAAATGACAGATATTGCTGGTGATCATAACGCATTTCATGGCGGGGCTCATCATGGTTTTGCATTCATGGATAACATTAAAGCCAATGGAGAAATGATCAGAAAAATTTTACTTCGGCGAAAAAACAAAAAATCATCGGCAAGGTCAAGTTTCGTTCTCTGCATATTATTATTCTTTGGAATGTGCTACACTGCAGAAAAGTCCAGAAAAACTTCCCCAAAAAACCTGCCAGCACAGAGCTGTATGGGCCGTCAGCTGCCAAGAGAGGACAGAGTTTAAGATTGTGTCATGTCACATTCCACTCATCTGTCAATGTACTGGATTATTTCTTGAGAGACCGGAATTGGCTGCCCAGAATCGGAGCACCATCAATCTCGCCTGAGTGCGGTTCGCCAGGGAGGCCGCGCAGCAGAGGCTCATGGGAGTAAAGCCGTGACGCTGCCTGAGCAGGTGATGGAGCAGTCGAGCGACTCGTTACTTAATATGAATTTCAGCTGTGACAGGTTTTTGTCAGTGAAAAAGCAATTTTAAAGCAACCTATACTGACTGTTTAGGTATTCGTGTCAGCTCCGTTTTTTTTGAGCGGTAAGCCTCTTTCTTAAACAAAAATGCTTGCCCAGCCTTGAGGATTACATATGTACTGAATGTACTCTGGTCTGCTCATCCCCCATCCATCATTACTGTATCCCCAAACTTCTATAATCCCAAACTTCCATAAACATAAACCTACACTTGCTCCTCAGAACCACTCAGACACAATGGCTCTTCACTCTCTGCTTCCCTGAAGGTCAAACCAGGCGATTTAAAGCTACTCTGGGGTCCCCTTAAAATCACAGCTGTAGACCACGTTCTCTGTAGGACTTTGAGAACATGGCTAAAGAGGGCAGTGTCATTTTGATGACAAGGGTTCGTAATATGCCTTGCATTGGGGTAAAGTGTGTGTCATTCTAGTTTATCGTTAGGCACACTTCACAGTTAAATTAGCGATGTCACTTTTACAATACATCAAACTGAAAGTCGGTTGGATGTAACCCATCCTTTAAATCTGCCCTGCCATTGCGATAGCTTTTGATTTCTGCATGATCTTCACTTCTGCAGGCACTTGAAGCCCTGACTAAAATCCCAAGGACTGGTAAGCAACACAAGAGATGTTCAAAAAACTTTCTGAGAAATTATACGTTGAATATTCACCTGTATACTTCAATATTTCAATATTTTCAAGGAAAGAAGATCTAAATGTTTGTCATGAAACCTCATACCTTTTTATTATTCAGGATTATATAGTAGTTTAATATCTCTATGAATAAAAGCATTGGTGACCAGTAGATTTGTACTGGTCCAACATTAGATGGATTTGACAATGATATCGGTTTCACGTACTGCTCCAATCTTCATTATTCCTCCTTAAACTTCCTTAAACTGACTAATAGATTTAGGCTTCCATTAAACTACTAAATCTGCTTATCAGTACAAATAGTGAGGGGTGGCATATCATACTGCAGAAATTGGAATTTGGTAAGTCTCTTCTTCATATTGCATTCAATTAGCCCTGCTCTCCAGGTGACAGGTACATCACCTCTAAATGACCATATGTAGGACTTTAGAAGTGTTTCATTTGGTTTTTAAAGTGCTATAAAAATCCAGCTGACAGTCATACACTCACAAAAAAAAAACAACAGCACCAGAGAGACATTTTGATAAATGTTCTTAAAGAGTACTTTTTTTAGCTGATCGTCTTCCGGTCTCGTTTGGCCCGTATCCCCCAGAGGAATGATAAATGCTGCCTCCACAGTCTCTCCAGGCAGACATTCTTTGAGAGCTAAGATGTGCACGTTTCCCAACATCTATGCATCTTCATGCAGCATAGAAGTAAGTGTGTGTGTGTGTGTGTGTGTGTGTGTGTGTGTGTGTACATGTGTGTGTGTGTTTGAGTGTGCAGCAGCTTTATGACACAAACATTCGTCCTGACCTTCAGAGCAACGGTTCAGGAATTTCTCATATCTTATCTGACTTTCTATACAGGGCTTTCTTTTTGTTGTTTTCTTGCCCCCTTGCATAATTTAAAAGACACTTACTGTAGGGCATGCATTTCCTTGTACATCTTTGGCACCATCCTTTTCCAAGCCAGAGAAAAGAAACGTGGAGGAGCACTTTTAAAAATTCATTTGGGTCTTCCCCTGTGTTGGGATTAATGAGTTCAGAGTGCTCTGTGTGAAGTGCAGCCTTGTTCACACTCACAGATCACAAGTCAAAAATAACCCCCATTGCTTCCATTTCCATTTGTAAAATCTCATCTGAAACTGGCACACTGCTCTTCACACACACACACACACACACACACAGACATATGTACGGTCCCAGCACAATTAAATCGAACTTGAACACCATTAGGACGTTTTTCGATCCGCTTCGTTCTAAGCTTCAGGACTCAGTGTCATTGTTAAAAACATGACACTACGCAGCTGTCGTTTCCAAGCTTACAGTGCAAATGAGACCCACCTTTATGATTCGCTCCTCTTTAGCCCCCCAAGTGAAACGGGAACCTGGCTTAATTGCCAAATATTTCCAGAGAGCGAGCGAGAAACATAATTGTCATTTCCGTCTGAGCAGTGGTGATCAAAGCAGCCGCGGTTCTTTGCATACTGATTGGGAGTTTAGCCTCCAGCCTCTCCTGCGTACCTGCCTCATAGAGCTGGGATGCTAGCTGTAGTACTAGCTAACGCACCAAATCCTTTACAAGTCTCTTGAGAAAGTCAGAACAAAGAAACCAGGGCTGGGACAGGGAGTCATTCTACACATTGTTCAAAATCTCTCTTCAAAAGGAAACAACTCTGTTAGAGCCCACAAATACTCTCAAAATAACATGTGATTCCATGAGCAGAATGCCAAGAGTTTGACTCATGGATGATTCGAGTAACAGCTTAGAAAGATCTTACAAATGCAGTCAAGTGCACAATTAATTTCAATCGGATTCTAGCCATAATAGCTCTTTAGCTTTATGGGATGTGAAAGTTCAAATTTGCAAAAGCGAATTACATGCGACACATGAGACATGATCCATCCTAATTGCACATATGTAATAAAACAATGCTAAAACAATGAAGCAGGTTTTAATCTGGTCTCTGCTGTGCAGCAGAGCAAGGCACGGTCATGACGGTGCTGTGAGCGACCTGGGTAAGCTTGTGTCTGTACTCTTGGGGGAGGATGAGACAGGGGGGGTCGGACTCACCGAGGATCTGAATGGCGTTGCGGCCGGGCCGGGGCACGTGGTGTTGCTGGATGGTCTCGTACAGAGTCGCCTGGCACAGGAGCAGGAAGCTAACGCTAATCCACAAGCACAAGAACCAGGACATGGCAAGAGTGTGTCTGTGAAGAGAGACAAAAGATCAGGAAAAGTCCGTCACAGTGGTTTATTAGTGCTCGGACACAAGTGTGTGTGCACACAAAGAAAGTTGCACAAGCACACTTGCGAACACAAATGCTCATGCGTGCGTGTGTGCGTGCGTGCGTGCGTGCGTGCGCACGCGCACACACACGCAAACACAAACACATAAACATGCGAACACACAAACACACTCGATTGTCCTATATTGACAAATGAGACACAAATCATTGAGACACTGAAGAACTGGCAAATGGACAACATTAACACATAAAGCATCCAGGGACACGTATATAAAAAAGCTTCAAAAACTTATTATTCAACAATCTAGCAGCAAATATTGTAAAACAGCCAAAGGGTTATCTAAGGACTGGGAAAATGTACACATACCAAACTGAACTGGCAACGTTGATGAATACTCATGAGAAGAAACAAATGTTCCATTAATCTCTGGGCACAAACTGCAACCAGTATCAGCACCCAAAAGTGGAAAATCTTATTTATGTACTACCGGTAGCAGAATTCTCCATAAATCATAACTCAGAAAGTAAGACCTCCAAAAGATTTCTTTCTTAGATATCTAGTATTCATACTGCTTTGTTCTGTCTACTAGAGAGATGATTATAACCTTCCCCATTTTCAGAAAGGCTAAAACTACACCATTAATGTTCCCGAGTTTCACAAAGTAACTCTACAAAAACCGGCATGATTTAATGTTGCTACCCATCAAAAATGGCCTGGTTTTGGCACGATTTGATGTTACTACCCATAAAACTGTTTTTCAGTGTTAGCAGAAGGCTGTGAAGAAGAGGTGGCGGGAGAAATATTTGTTCTCTTTTTTTCTTTTTTCTATTCTCTGTCTCTCCATCTCATTGTTGTATTCATTTACAATGGTATACACATGAGCCTCTTTACAGTTATCACATAACCCTGCGTTGATTACCGCTACCATGCCCACTAAACTCTTTGCATTTCAGGCCAATTATTCAAAATACCACCTTGCTCTCACATTGGAAAATGCCAATTGTTAAATTAGCGACTGTGACAGCTTTTAACCATGGAGCACTTCTCTTAAAATACATATTTCCTCAGTTTCAGAAAAAGTGCTAAACTGGCTTCAGTGATACAAGTTGTATTGTGAATTACACATTAATTATAGTGTTCATCATCAAGGGCACTGTTATAATGAGGGTGCAAAAAAAAAAGCCAAATAATTTACACATTGATTCTCTCGTCGTAGAATGAATACGTCTTCAAACATCTGTTTACAGTAAATTACACTAACCTTCTAAGTGCATAAAAAGCACGTATCATGTTAAAAATAAAACAATGGCTCTGAAATGCATGTTCTCTACCTACCTACCTACCTAGCTACCTATCACACTCTAGTGCGTGGGTAGTTGACATAAACATCATCTTCTCAGGAGTGAACTGCACCGTCTCGTTACTTTCATGACAGGTAACAATACCCTCAAATGACATTGAGTCTGGTGCTGAATATTCAGCACGCCAAAATTAAGCATCTAATTATTAATAGCACATTGTAATCGCCTTTCCTGCACTAAATCCTCTTTAATCCGCAGTTTTGTGGAAATGTGAACTGTTCCCCGAGGAATCTCTGTTCGCGTTGTTCTCGCTGGCATGCTGTTTTCCTCTTAAAAAAACAACTTGCTCTCTCTTCAAACAGTGCGAGGAAATGAGGACGGTCCATCCTCTCGTTCGGAAGAGGACCACAGAGTTCAGTTGCGCACACCGACAGAAACGTTAATCGAATTCTAAGATACTATGGGGGTCCTACGTGACCACCAACTAGGCTTCATAACGAGAATTATGAAAATTGTTTACCAACTCAGTCTGACATGGTTCACAGTGATTATAAGCAGAGATTTCTCTTGAAGCCACGGTTTTTCTCGTTGTTATATTCTCTCCTAAAGGTGATGTGCGTCACATATCTGTTTCATGATCTCGTGTGCTGGCACGTCCGATAAAAGGATAATTAAGTTTTATATCGATGGCACTCATATCATGTGTTCTGGATGTTACTGTGACACCACGCGCCACTTTACACTCTTGAGAAAATTGCTCCGCTCTTGCACGCGCGGACACACCTGCGTACCTTCACTGCAGGCAGCATTCTGCGCGGTGCACCCGTTAGTAACAACAAATAACGAAAAACACACAGTTTTAAGGTATGTAGTCTTCAGGCTAAGGTACCACATCTAAATATGTTATGAATAGAACCTACTATATAAACTCTAGGGGAAAATAGCGACGTGAGAGAGTACGAAATGAAAAAAAAAAAAAACAATAACAACAACAACGTGGTCCCCCAAATTTGAAGAGACAAACCATAATTGATGAAATATGAATATCATTTGGTTTTTATCAGTATCAGTTGCTGCTGCTGTTACTGTTCTGCTGTTCTTGCTGTTTTTTTTTTACCATACAGGATTCATCACATGCTTTTCTAAAGTTACGCATGGCATGACAAGTGGAAACAAAAAATGCACTTTCAGTAAACAAATGCTTTGTTATTATGTTTTCTTATAAATCTGATTCGAAGACATGCTATTTATTGAATGCATTTGAAGTCATAAATTTTACCTGTGTGATGGGCACAGTTAGCCTTTTCTCACAAGGTCCATACTTACTCCCTGTCTCTCCTCTCAGGCTGGCTTACTGCAGAATCCTATATGAAGCTTATGACCACATAAAAGCATACACTCTTTCGTCCTTAAATATCCTTACCTGAGATTTCTGGTCAGAAGAATGAGTGCACAGTCAATGTTCACCCCAAAACAATCAGCACATTATCATAAATCCATCCATAGTCCAAGATTGGGAATCCCCCCCCAAAAAAGTTCCGAAACGAAAACTGCAAGCCAGAGGATTTTAGACGTTGCTCTTTTGTTTCCTCCCCCTCCCTTGATATTCAGCTGTTTGGTCCTCCTGCAATTCCGAGATCACAGTCACAAAAATTAAAAAGAAAAAAGAAAAAAGAAAGAGATAGATAGAGAGAGAGAAAGACAGCCCTGAGAGGCTGAAGATGCTGTCAGAAACTAGCCTGGATTTTAGAGATTGCAGGCTTGTCATGTCACCTTTAAATCATTTGAAAAACGGCTTTTTCTCTCTGTGTCCTCTTCTCCTCTCTGAAGGTGAAAAGCCTGCTGGTGATGCTGAGTTAATTTGCCTCCTGACTTTTTTACTCACAGATGGCGATTTGTCCCAGCTCGTCCGCAAGCTCTCTTTCTCTCTCTCTCGCGCTCTCTCTCTCTCTCTCTCTCTCTCTCTCTCTTGCGCTCTCCGCTCAGCTCCCTGTTCCCATTCAGAAGCTTCTCTGAGTGTGAGGCTCTTCCCCTTTCGCAGGCGCCGGCTGGTGTGAGCCTGTGTGTGTGTGTGTGTGCGCGCTTGCGCGCGTGTGTTCATCTATGTGTATTATAATACAGCCGTGCTGTAAAGAGAGAGAGAGAGAGAGAGAGAGAGAGAGAGAGAGAGAGAGAGAGAGAGAGAGAGAGAGAGAGGTATCACATGTCTTAAAGCTAGACTGCCCACCATTACAAAGCACCTACATCACATGCTGAAAAGTGAATTTCAACCTTGTAATACAGTCAGACATAATGCCCTAACTGTTATAGCAGAACTGTGTGTGTGTGTGTGTGTGTGTGCGTGTGTGTGTGTGTGTGTGTATGCGTATTACAACTGGGTGGGTGGGTTGGAGGATGAATGAGTTCATCTCTAAATATGCTTCTCTTTCTTTCTTGCCTTCTGGGGTTTTTAGCAGAGATATTGAAATTTGCTTAGAGCAATGTGCTTTTAATAGAAGGTTGTCCGCCCTGTATGTAATAACCGCATTATCCAATGGTTTCTGCTGCGCTTCTTGCCTGTTTTGCAGTGCCAATCCGTCTTTGTTTCTTGTCCAGCTTCTCTGGTCTACTCACAGTGCCTACACAAAGTTGCAGCTGCCACAGCTGGCATAGGGAGACACTCAGTTTATTTGTGTTCATTTACAAACGGACACTGCTGCTTATGAATAAGGTGGTTAAACATTAAAGGTTTTGTTCAGATAAATGACGTGAAGAGACGAAGAGCTAAAGAACTTGGTCTGTCGTGGGGTGGGGACGGACGCAACGCAATGAGAAAGCGCTAGAAGGCGAACCAGATTTGTGTCGATTTTAGAGGCTTCCATGCAGTTACACCCCCCCCCCCCCAAACCAGCCCGTGTCAATGAATATCCCCCCATCTCTTCTCCAGCCGACTTCACTCTGACACCTCATTGACAGTAAAGCAGACAAGTACAGCGCAGCACAGCTGAAGCAGAAAATGTGTGTGGTGTCGCCGGGTGAATATCTGAGGAGTGTGAATGCATAAGTAGATCGAAACACAAGCGTGTGGCTTCCCTCGGACCGATTTTCAAAATTTGCGTTTTTTATCTGCGATGGCGACGCAAAGGTCACACGGAAAAAGTGAGGGTATAGCCCCGAACGGAAGGTTTCGCAGTTACTCTGTGTTCCTCTTCTTTGTTTGTTCTTGGTTGCTTTTTCTCTGTGCCTAGCAGCACGACATAGTTTGGAGTTTGGAACAGTGAGGGAGGGGCAGTGGAGAGGAATATTTGAAAAATAGTGCAGCAAAATGGCGATAGGGTGATATTTATTATTCTCTCTGTTGGGTTACATAAAGGGAAGGTGCTCTGGGTACCTGCGCTGGAAATTGAAAGAGTGCACGAGTAGCTGTTAACAAGGTCTTGTCATGAGAAAACTAAAGTAAGAATAATGAGTGAAACACTGTTTTATGTGTCCCTGTATGTCTCTCTATGTCCAGACCTTGTGCTTTATATTGGCTTTACTGGCCAGAGCCCTCATACTGCTAATGGGATCTGTGAGTGGTGAAGCTATATGTGAAAGATTTAATGGAGGAAAATGTGTTTTTACTGAATATGACAAATGACTTCAAATATATTGATGGTGTATAACAATAGCATAGCGACTTGCTGAAATTAAAATAGCTAATTTAATTCTTGTAATGTTGAAAATTCAGCACTTCCAAATAAATGTGGGTACTTTTATGCTGTACTGTCTGCATAGCTCTTTATCTCTGTGCCATATCCTTGGTGATAGTTCGCGCCTGTTTTAACAACTTGAAAATCACATTAATCTTGTAGCCATTTTGGGTATGAATCAAGCTTTGAAATAAATCCAATACAGAAGCATCTTTCTGTGTCTCTAAGGAGGATTTGAAGGAAGAAACATCCACTCACATGATCCTCATAAAAAAGTATGTAAAGTTTATAGTTAATCTCCTTTCTTTTTCATTCTTCTCTTGTTTTGACTGAGCTTCTCTTTTTTTGCAGTAGCCTACGACGCGATGAGCGTGGAGGGGAGAACAATTTTCATAATTTTCCCCTAACTATTATCCACTATCCTAACCATTATTCATCACTACAATAGTTCTCTTTAGCTCCACCTGTCTTCATCATCTATAGGGCTTCGTCCATTTCCAAACAGCTGTCGGCGTGGATCATGCCAAGATGGATCAGAACCCCACTATCATCAGCAGCGACATGTTTGTGCCTGAGTACTCCTGTTAAACAGTAGTCAGCGTCCCCCTGGCTGCGAAGCCATCGTTTCCACCACACCTCCTGCCGGCCTTAATGCTACCCCTGTCCATGGCCAGCCTTCCTTTTTGAACGACCTCTTCAAACAAGGCCCAGACATAAGTGCCTGTCCAGCAATGCTTGGCTATCGCAATTTCGAGCTAAAGTTATTATAGCAATGAACCTGGCCTCAAATCAAGCGCAGACATATACTCGATCATGCAAAGCGTTGGAGAACTTGACGCAATAGGTCACTTATGAGTTAGGACATCTTTTGAGAAAGCACTCCAAAGCAGACAGTGAATAGCTAGAGAAAGTGCTCAGTGGGGTTTTTTTTTATGGGTGGAGGAGTGTTTGAGGCATGCACATTGTCAGACTTGTTTTTGCCTCCAGATACCTCAGGGGCAGAGACCCTGGACAAGAATTGTATAAGTCTGGATTACAAACAAAGAAGAACACCCTGCTTCTGCAAAGCGTCACTGCACTCTCAGACCATAAGGTTACCTTCAGGTGACCTTTGGACAGAAAAAAGGGAAACAAATTATTATACCAAAGATCATCCCCTGGACTGGAGCAGAGTTCTGCATCAGCATTTGGTCTCCATGGAATGGGAAGAAATATCCCTGGCTATCACGAAGACTCATGGTTTTCATGAATATTCGTCAGATATCTACCAACTGCCCAAAATGACATCAATGATCAGTCAAATGCAGTGCGTCATGTTTCAGACATCTTGTAGTACTGGGATATTCTGTCGGAACATTTTGTCATCTCAGATGCCTGTTTGCGTGCGTTCAGATGTCATAAAAATAGCTTTGGATTACCAAGAAGCTGGATCTCAGGTAAACTCAGAAATGGTTAAAAGATCTAATGCCATTTATTTTTCTGTATCTTTTTTTTTTAAATGGTTTTGCATTAGCAGATAAAAAGTGTTCTATTGCAGCCAAATACTAAATTAGGCTGTAACTCTGCTTGCTTTTGTTTGTACACTAATGAATCTGTAATTACATATTAACTCTGAATTAAAGAAATACTTGAACAAGCCCTGATGCCTAATTTTCCACATGTGTCTCCCACTATGTAATTTCCTCTAATAAAAATCAATATTTATGATACCTTCAGGTGGTTGGTAATGGGAGGAATATAACTGGGAGTGATGTGAAACATCATTTACTGAAGGGTCGGATGTGTTGAAGACTTGTGTTAATTATCCCCTCGTGGCAGAGGGGGGTTGTGTTGACGCCTGCGCACTTTAATTGACACAGTGTGAAATTCCTGAGGGGACGGGAGTATGTGATGGTGAGTCAGATTTGCATACATGCGCTCCGCAGGGGGTTAGAAAGGAAGGGTGATGGGCATGGGGACTTGAAATCACTCATTGCTGGTTAGGTTAGGTATCTAGGGTAGGCTTGTGGCACAGTGGCCTCCACAGAGGAATACATCTCCGCATACAAGGGGGCCTCGAAGAAGAAGTTTGCAGTTTTTTTTTGTTTTTTTTTTTATGTGTGGTGAAGTAGGTCAGAATGTTGTGCTGGTAATGTGTTGAAACCCACCAGGTCTCAGCAGGAGATTTGCTTTCGCCTCTTCACAAGGCGGGAAAAGTAATTGAACAGTATTGGAATATGCTTCTCAGAATGTTAGGGATGGACACATCTCCTAGTAGACCTGGAAACATGGCAGTTTCTCCATGTTATAATTGGACTGGGGACAAAGGGCACTACAGCAGCTTCCTGGTGTCACCCGAGGAAGAGCTCCGCTCAATACAGGAGCTGTGGCAACGTGATGGAACAAGTAAGAACTGATCGACTGGGAATGAAAAAAAAAAAAAAAGACAGACGTCGTTGGGTTATCTGTTAGCTCTTTGTGAAGGTGTCCTTTGTGATGTGTCTCTGAAGATAATGTTGAGTGAGAGGTGCTGAGGATTGCCTTTACAAATGCCCACCAGTGTGATGCGCAAATTAACCATAGGTCTAAGTGAGAAATACAGTGTAAGTGATTTAATTGGCTGTTTGGCACTGACTTTCACTGAAGGACCAGGCACACAGTGGGAGAGATAGGAGCTACTGCTGCAGGTGCAACAGAACACCCAAACAGACGATGGAATTGTGTGACTGCCAATCAAGTGCAAGCTGCCAGTATCATCTTAGCACCACCTCATTTTTTGGTGTTGGGAGACAGAACATTTGCATTATTTTTCACAAGAAGGAAACCAGTGTGAAAAAAAGACAGGTGGAACAATCTGTTTTGATTTAACTATCTTCTGAAAAGTTTTTTAGTGCATTGTCTGAATAGATTGTTCAGTGCCCGTACACAAACATTTGTAGATGTGTTGAATATTTGACGGTTACTTCCAAAAAATGATGTTTTAGGACCGTGGCACTAAAACGGATGGGAGACAACTCAACAGGAATCAGTTTAGGTTAGACTTGTGATCCAGCGATGCAGATATTGAAAATTAAGGAAAACGTTTTTATTTAATAATTCACTTTTCAATAACTTAAAATAAGTTGTCGTGGTGCACAAGTGAGCCAAAAAGCCAGAAAATATTTCACGGCGTGTTATGTTAGAATGAACAAAGAAGCAGGGCCTCTAAACAACTCTTTCTTATTCTGGCCATCTGTAGAAGAGAGAGAGAAAGATCTCATTTAGTTTCCTTGCACACAGAGAGAAAGAGAGAGAGTTTGAAGAGTGTGTGTCTGTGTGTGTGTGTGTGTCTGCGTGTGTGTGAGGCACACACACAGAGACAGAGAGAGAGAGAGAGAGAGAGAAGGAGAGAGAGAGAGAAGGAGGAGGGGGCTTTGAAAAGCCACCCCATTCAAACAGTCAGCCGCTCTTTTCCTTCTGTCATTGTGTTGAGTCAATTCCGGCATGATAAGCCGTCTGTTTGGTTTTCAAGGTAACTCTGAATAGACAGAGATTGTTCACAGTCCCAGGCCTGTGATATGGAAGGCTTGGGCACTGCGTCGAGTTGTGTCTGACCTTCTAAAGTCCACTTTTTCTTCAGCCCACATGTTTCATAAAATGGATTATTGGGTTATCCGACCTTTGCCCTTACCTCTTACCTTTCTATTGAGAGCCAAGTGATGATGGCTGTCACTCAAGGAGAACAGGAGAGGAAAGAGTGAAAATGGAAACTCAAAAATAATTATCCTGCTATAAGAGGAATGAAAAACAAATATTTGGCATATTTAATACAGTTGTTTAGTTACTGATAGCTAATAACATTTTCTTTGTGAATTTAGTATCGGCTAAAAAACAAAGACTGTTTTTAAATGTCAAAGTTGTATTGAAAAGTGTATGTTTGTTCTAGCCTTGGTTTAGAACAGGGGGTCAGGATAAGTCAATCAAAGATTTGGTTCCACTGGTTGGGGTTCAGACCGTGCATGCCAGGAGAAATGGCCAAAAAAACACCACTCTGTTCCTCTTCGGGTATAACCCACCGTGGCTGATCTGGACGATCGAAAGTGCTTGATTTGAATAACGCACTCTGGGAGGCCATAGCTCTGCCCACGGGCGTGACTCAGCGAATGCCAGAGTAGTCTGAGGTCAGGGTGATATGACTATATTTGATTGAATCACCAAGAGCAAAATATGAAATGACGAGAGTCGTCTGTGCTTAATGTTTTATAATACACATGCTAGCAAGCTAAAGCTTGTTGGCCAACAGCAAAAAGGACACTGTTTGCGTTAAGAGTATTTTTCATGCCTTATGTCTACAGTCTAATGGACGATTCAGATACAAACTTGAAATAGACGCCTGAAGCCTATTAAATTTGGGCCAGATTGAACCACTAAGTATAGTTTTATAAAGCTATCCCAAAGAAAATCATTTAAATACGGTCTTTTTAGCAAGCTCAAAATCGTGCAGACGTTTCATGATGCCTAAGGCCTAAGTTTATGTACAGAAATGGTGTGAAACACAGGGCATGTTAAAAAGAAACACGAGCAAATTAAGAAGACAAAATACGGGATAGCCATGAGAATAATGGGAGGACGTGGAGCTTATGAGAAGGGAGGAGAAGAAAAAGAGGAAGTAGCTCTACTCTCTCACTCACTGCTGGCTCTGTTCTACTTATTGTATTTACTAAGGGTTATGGCTCTCTCTGTGGACCTTTAGGAAAATGGGCTCCTAGCTGTGTTTCCATATATCACCCATTGACACTGATGGTCTGAGATTCCTCCATCTGATGTTTCTTTTTTGAAATCAATTATTCAGGGTACATCCACGAGCCAGACTATTCATCATTCCTAATTGCTATGCACTGCACTGTCATTGATCAGAGATCCGCTGTTCTTCTCTTCAATATTTTAAGTTGAAGAAAAGAGAAACTGATCATAAATCGCTGTCAATCAATGCCATTGTTTCAGTCTGAATATTTTATTCTTTTGATTTAATGGGTTTGGAACAGAAGAACCAGGGTTAAAGGAAATTGTAGACAAATTGCAAAGCATTATGCCAAAAACAATGGCACTGAGATTTTTTTGTTTTGTTTTGGTTTGGGGTTTTTTTTCCTTTTAAAAAATTCACTATAAATTCACTATAAAGCTGTTAAATTTGTGTGCTTTTAACAATTGGAGATTACTCTTGTAGGTAATTAGGGATTTTGCATGTGAATAGCACAAGCTATCTTCACTGATACTCGAGCTGATGCTGCTATTTCAACGTGCTTTACTAAGACAGATCACAGGCACAGAATTCTAATCATGACACAGGGTGACCTCTCATTGAACCTGTGATGGGAAGTACTTTGAATCTGGTGACTCATGCAGAACAGGGTCGGAGGGCAGGGCCAGAATATGTCTATTAGGAAGTATCAGATTGATCCTGACAGAATTACATTAGGACTGTTAGCATTTTTCGTTAATATCGCGATCAAGTTTCAGTCAAATCTGTGAAATGGATGCGGTAATTAATTTCTGTAAGCTTAGTCTTACTGTGTGAACTGGGTGAATCAACTATTTTAATTCAGCCCATCAACTCAACATGAAGGCACAGGCCCTTTACAATATAAAACAAACCAGTAAATACATTAACCTTTATAATGTGAAGGTAAAAAGCAAAACTTTTCATCTCTAAGCTGTTTGACATTCCGTTTACATTAAAGAACAGAAAACAGATTTGCCTTTTTCATTTATTCTGTTGGGCACTTTTACCACCGCTGCGTTTTTAATGGCTTTGAGAGTGTTCTGGTGCTAGAAGAGAAAATGATGTGTGTGTGTGTTTTTGTGATGTAAATCTTTGCTCTGCTAATGTTACACAGTATTTTGACCTTTGTTAAAGGGCTCATTCTTTGCAAAGGAACATTTGCGAGAGAAGCAGGTTACTTTGTGTATGAATAGCACTAGAGATGTGATTATATACAGAGATCCTGTCTCATTCTGGCTTTTCTTCTTGCTTTGTCATGTCATGTAGAGATACAATTCTTACCTTTATTGGTCTATTTTTAGCGCTGCTCTCTCACCACTGATTTGAATTTGAGTGGTATATCCATCAGTTTGCTTCTCATTCCTCTGCTCAATAAGAATATAATGGAAGCAAAGACAAATTATGAAACCAGCAGGGTTTTGGGGTAGTATAAAGTCAAAGGAAAGTGGGAAAGTGACAGAGAGAGAGAGAGAGAGAGAGAGAGAGAGGGAGGGGAGAGAGAGAAAATCTTAAGAGGAGAACATGAGAGACAAGGAGGGAGGGAAAAGGAGAAGACGAGCGAATGAGAGTCTGATTGACAATTTGCATCCTCCTCAGAAGGTATCAGCAGGATGTGATTGAATCCAGTGAGGCTGAACCCATTAACAGAGCTGTGCAGTCAAAGGCCAGGCCCAAACACATTCCCTCACCTGCCTGTCCACACACCTCTGTTAGGCGATAAATATTCATCAGAAATGAAAGTTATTGCCAACCCCCCCCCCCCCCCCCCCCCCCCCCCCAAAAAAAGAGAGAGAGAGACAGAGAGAGAGGCAGGCAGATATGACCATGCAGCATCTGTTAGCTGTTTTGGGTTGTTTAAGTACATGTTTTGAGCATCAGGATGGAGAAATTTGTAATGCTCAAAATAAGAGATTAAATCTGATCATATGAGTTGGTCACACATGCACATTAAGAATGAATAAATTATGACTGTACCACTGAGCTGCCGTGTGAAGGAGCTGACCATGGTGCTGAACAAGGACATACAAGAAGTGAGCAAAATAAAGGATACACCAAATGGTGAAAAAGATGTTCGTTAGCTAATAAGAATTTGGATGACCTTTGACATAAAAAAAACAGCATTACTCTTTCTTGAAGCCTTGTCATTCAAGTTTAACCTGCTTGTTTTGGATTATTGGTCAATTCTGCTTGTTCCATTTCCAGTTAAAAAGTGATGAGGTTGGAAACATTCAGTGTATTTTCAGAGATACATCCATGTTGTCATCCACGTTATATGTAATATCTTGTGGAGAAAACTGCTTGTGCCAAAACGTTCAGGTGGTTTATATTGTAATTCTATAATACTGAGACATCACTGGATCCAGTCACTACTCCAGGTACAACCCCATAACTGTCCATGACATTTTAGACTGCTCTTGATGTTTTTTGAAATCTTTCTCCAAATATAAATCCATCCATATTTAGAAAATCAAGTAAAAGATGACTCTTCAGATGGTATTGCTTTCTTCCAGATCCAACTTTTTGTATTTCCGTCACCAAGTTATGCAACATTGTGGCCTTGATAAAACACAGATTCTGAAACACCATAAATATCATCCTTGTGAAGCTCACATCACGATGTTGCTGTTGTCACAGCCGTGTTGATTCAGTTCTCTTTAGTGTACCTTGTAAGCCCTGTTCTTTCCTACTTCTCTTTATCCTTCTTTGGCATATCCCATCACCATTTTCCACACTTAATCATTTTGTTTTTCATGTGACAGACTCAATTCCGATTTTTCTCCCTATTCGGAAATCAGGTTCTGCCCAGTTCTCTGTAATTTTATCCATGCCCCACTCACACTGTGGTTACCTGCTTTTCATACACCACTACCAGCAGCATAGTAGCATAAAGTAACAAACCTTTAGAGGGGAGTGCTATTTGCTTAGAGGGGAGTGCTATTTTCATACTCCTGCTTAGGAAACTGACCAAAAGTGACCATTTGAGAGAGATATTGGCCAACTAAACCATCCAAGGGAACATGACAATGCTCATGTGGACTCCAAGCCACAGATGGCAAGTTCCCTACCACTGGGATTTGAGTCATGTTTGAATTTGGGACACATTTCTGCTTTAACTACTATGGTGACCATTTGACTTTTTTTTTTTTTTTCAGAATGTGTTTAGTCTTTTATGTGGCTTCACGTATAAACGTCTGCCCATGACTGCGAGGAGGAAAAGATCTTGAAAGTAAAAGGCTCTCCCCCTTGTACAAAACAAGGACACAAAACTGAATGGTCATTAAATCTGACTCATTGACAGGTTGGTGGAATTTCTCCCACTGTGCCTCCCTTTATCTGTGAGACATGGCATATGCCCACGGCCACAGATGTTCCCAGTTCACATTTCATGAGGCAAAGTGCTGGAAATCGGCTCCAGATGGAGAGAGATGAAGCCAAAGAGAGAACTATACGGAGAGATAGAAGAAGAAGAAGAAGAAGAAGAAGAAGAAGAAGAAGAAGAAGGAGAAAGAGAGAGAGAAAACATAAATGAAGCCTCTTTTCCATAGATGCCAAGAGTACTTGAGCCAACTGTTGCTTTAAAACTCCATTTATAGCTTATGTTTGTTTTCTCTTTTGTTTTATGTTGTTGTTGTTGTTGTTGTTTTTTCATCATGAAAGGAACAATTCATCAATTGATCGATTGATTTTTATAAAGCTTGATATGTGGCTCACATGTTGTCATCAGAAAAGAATACCACTGGAATTGAATCATCCCTCTGCTTCAAAAAGGAATGTACAAGGACATTTAAATGACAAAATGTTAAATCAATAGAGATTTTTATTTCATGATGGTTTCTTTTCCGTGCAAATTCAATTATCATGACCTAAACAGCCCCAAATATACTTGAACTCCATTTCAGCTAATGCCCCAGACACCTAACATTTGGCCCCACTTACTGAGTTAAGTACTACACAGCTCATAGCAGTCAATGCTACATTAGAACATTACCAAGAATTGCAGCCTGAGCAACTAGCAAATGGATATGTAATGCCATGACAATGGGAACTCAAAATGACGGAGTCCCGTATCGCCTGGAGTCTGGAGGGAAATAGATAGCTAGCCTGCTTGTCAACCACTCCCATTACTTTCAGCTGCACATCACCGGCATAATGTCTTTGCTGTTTGGGGCTGGAAATAGACTCACTTTGGGATCATGTTCGAACGTGGGACGATCTAGTTATGAATGTTCCAATTAACGTTTGGGAGCTTGAAATACGAGAGGAAATGACCGTTGCTAAGTCCATAGTTTTTCTTTCAACAGACTTAATGCAGGTTATTGAATTCCTCCGAAGACTGGAATTAAGCAAAATATATTTGGCTCCCTAATGCACCTCTAATGTCTGTAGCATAGATTACAAGGGCAAAATTTTACCCCGTTAATAAAATTGGATGCAATTGCTAGGACATTTAAACTCACGTTTGACTATAGATATAAGTTACATGTGACTTCGAGAACACGATGCTCTGTCTTTCCTAGTGCAGAAAAAACATTCATTTTTGCAGTCAAGTCTCATTGAATGTATTTGTCTGACAAACTCCAGGCATCTGGAGCCAGATAATGGAGAAATAAGAAGAGACAGGAAGAGCTGAGGCGCTCATATTTAGCCTAACGTCCACAGAACAGGAAATGTTGGCCAACCTCATGCAGGGGGGCAGATTTCTCTGCTAGAACTTTGTTTCCAGTTGTCTATATGAGGCATACCTGACAACAACAAAAACAAGCTAGAGCTGTCAAGTCTGACAAGGTCTTGCCTGAGACAATTATTCACAGCGAAAATGATCAGATAAAGCTGTCAGACAGGAAACCTTACATGACATTATGAGAAAACCAAGGGGAATAAGGCTCTAAGGTTGTGTCCTTAGAAGTACATCAGAAGGAGCATTAAAGATCTGCAGACCTGTTGGATAGAGTGATTAAGATGAATCCTAAAGCCTTGCTGTTCTGTTTCCTCTGTGCAAACATCCGCCCTGCCTCTCTGTCTCTGTCTCTGTCTCTCTCTCTCTCTCTCTCTCTCTCTCTCTCTGTCTATCTCTTACTATAGTGCTTTATCTATACATGTACATCAAATAAATGAAGATGTGGATGAGTACACACAAATACACGGCCACAAACAAGGGAAAACATTATTACGACTGAAGAGTCGTTCTAACTTCCACGAGTAGCTTGCACAAAAATAAACACTCTCTGTCTACCTCTGTCTCTTGTTCTTTTTTAGATGTCTCTTTTCAGAGGGTCAGGTAAAGGAATATGGACAGTGCAGTTTCTTTTTATCTCAATTACAAACTTAATTAACAGAGGTGCAAGGGAATGAAGAAAACATGGGTGCACTCAGCTCCAATCTGCCTTAAAGTCCAGCCTCTTGGACTCATCCATTAATGTGCTGTGTTAAATTGACTCCTCTGGCTTGAATGGGAAGAATCTTAAACAGTTTAAGGCAGTTTATTGGATTTCAGTGGAGAAAAACAGACATTCAGACAAACACACACACACACACACACACAGAGAAGCACACACAGACAAAGACCTTCTATACTTGTGGTTTCCTGGCAATGGTCTGCTCAGATTACTCTCTTTCGGAATATTACCGTGGCCGCTACGTTTTAAAGTGGGTCCATTACAAGCGTTTTAATTAATCACGTTTCCTCAGCCACAAAAACAACATCTCTGCACGCATCGCTGCCTTCGGCTTAATCCAGCCAATGCGTGCTGACAGTGCTCTCAAGGCTGTCTTCCTTCCTTAAAGCAAATTTCACAGCGTTTTCAAAGTATGGAAATTAATGTCATTGTCGTCTAAGGTCTTAGCCTGCACCCGCTAAAATGCGGAAATGTGGTCGCTCTTTTACATAAGAGTTCTACAACCTCTCAAAATGGGTCATATACAAACAAACATGCAGTAAACATACATGCACACTCAAAAATAGTCTAATTTTAGGCAACTGACCTCGATATTTTTTTAAGAACCGTATGACTTCGCATAATGTGTT